>NC_083638.1:17454130-17459130 GCF_963576545.1 Limanda limanda
CCCGGGCAGCTCAGTCACGCTGATGGGACAAGAGAAGGGACCCTCCAACCCCCCCAGTGCCAAATGTCACTGTGGCCATAACAGACCAACTGGCAGACAGGTGAGTATGTAAAGAACATTACAGCTGGAATACCCAAGGTTTTAAGGTCAAGTTGATAGAAAACCCTAGCCCATCACTGTAGAGAATGCACATAAATAGTAATTGATGATAATACAGATAAGAATAATGAAGAACTTTAAAAAAATCCAGCATGTGTAGAGTGCTAATATCTATGAACAGGTTTTTTTTTAGTGTGGAACCAGATTATGATCCAAAATGTGGAATATTATACTAAATGTTTTTAGCAGAAAATCTGTAGAGTAAACTCATGAGACGATCTTTGTTTTTAAGTCACATTAGCTCAACTAACTTTTATTGTTTCAGTTTTATAGAAATTAATTTTATTGTTGCAACTCTGTCCTCTCAGTGCTGCAGATTCGCCTCACACCCACATTTCTATAGAAACATTTTACTCATCAGATTCATTGCTCAGAGTTTGAGGATGTTACAATTCTGCCAGACACAGATTTGCCATTTTTTTCCATTATGGGGGAAGCAGCCGAAATCATTTTTTCGATTAAAACCTTTTGAAATATTCATTTATAATTTGATATGATAACAGATGAGCAGAACTGGAGGCCAAATTAAAACACTCACATCTAAATCAATTCCAATGGCAGCTAAAATGGTTCATCCATCTGCTAAAATACTAATGTCATTTAATTTATGATGAATTTGTTCCATTAACTGGTTATTAAGGATTTTAAGAGTTCTATTCTAAAGTGATTTTAAAACCATAAAATACAAAGGATATTTATAAAGGCATTTATAACTCTGTTTTCCACGATGGTCCTCCCTCCTAATTACAGCTTATATTTTGTCACCAGGAATCTCATACTTCATCCTTTCCGCTGCCCGAAGTGGGCAGTGCCAATCTGTACAGTGGCAAAGCCGCGCCACGCCAACACAACCTCCCCTGATGGGAGAACAGGTGTTGGACAGGGTCCAGTGGAGCAGAGCGGAGCGGGCTGCCGTGATATGTCTGATGAACAGGCCAGCTCAGGCTCCTCTGGCCCGAGGGAGGGGGACCCAGCCATTTATTAAGTGAGGGTCTGTGAGTGTCTGTGTGTGTGTGTGTGTGTGTGTGTGTGTGTGTGTGTGTGTGTGTGTGTGTGTGTGTGTGTGTGTGTGTGTGTGTGTGTGTGTGTGTGTGTTGGTGTGTGTGTGTGTGTGTGTGTGTGTGCAAAAGAGAGAGAGAGAGCAGAGGTTCTGTGAGGGCAGCGGCGGTACAACAATGAGCTCCAACCAAACTGACGGACCCAAAGAGCCAACAGGGAGCCGGGCTAATCTGGGAAATCCCTGAACAAAAACTTTGTTTGTTTGCAAGAAGCAATTCAAAATGGTGCAATCCACACAGGGCTCAGTGTTTTAACGTTACCATGATGTGAGACATCCGGCGTTACTTCAGTTTTATATTTTAGAATAAAGTAAATATAAATCGTCTCAGTCAGGACTGCTGAACAAAGGAAAAGTCAATAGACAACTGAGATTCTGTACAGTACAATATGTATTAACTCTGCTAATTGACACACCAACCGTGTTTTCTTTGTGTGTGTGTTTTTAATAACACATTTTGTTCAGAGAAATTTAGGATGAGCCTTAAAACAGGCCCCAGTAACCCGTATCTGTTTCTTGCCTCAGACCATAAGAAACAAGTTTATTGGGGTTTTGAGATCCGTTTCTCGAGTCCCTTTATTGCTAATTTTACAGCCAAAATGACACTGGATATGATGATTTGCTAAGTCGCTGTGGAGCCATATTGGCCTAGGCAAGGCTTGTAGTTCCTGTTAATGGGTTGAATATAATATTTTATGTCCCGTTGCTATAGCCACGGTGCTTAACTTGTGATGTAAAAATAGTCAGGCCCATTCATTTTAGTATAAATACTTCACTTCGCTTCAAGACACAGACTGAGCTGTATGTAAAACATGTCTATTTGAATGTGCCCCGGCAGAGGGAAAAGGTATTGCTACTTTACACATAATGACGGCCCAGGTCGTTTGGCTGAGAATAATGGTGGTTTCACTGTAAAGCATATCACTCTCATTAGACTTTTACACACTGGTCGTGCCTAACTAGAGATGCACTTGTCTGGACACACACACACACTCGTGCATGCAGTTGCCCAGACAGTTCACCCACACACACACAGGCACATTCACACACACATATCCATCTCCAAAGTCATTAAATCCCTTTGAAAAGAGGCCTCATTTGAGAGAAGCAATAAAAATTTTAATCATTTTATTACCAAAAGAGTATTTAACAAGTGGGCAATGAAACGCCAAAGGCAGGTTAGCTGAGTTTAACCTTCAGAGAGGAAGCCATGTATCACATGCTGCCCCAAGGCATAGTGGGACAGAAATGTCATCCTCCATTATCCACCATACCTGAAGTGTGGCGTTGCGCTGCTGGCAGGCAGGCGTCTCGCTCCGCAAGGCCAGGCTGAGGGGAAATTAGGTGGAATTCAATTAATGGACGTTTTTTACGCACCAGGGAGAGGACACAGCTGCACACACACACTCACACACACACGCACACACACACACGCGCCTTAATGCATGATGCACATACAACGTAACTAATGTAACACACACGCACACCTCGGAGCATGTCCTACACGTCTCACACTGTGAGGGGCCACTGACGGGACAGGAGAGCAGGAGGAACACAGTGCTTTGTCTCTTTCTTTGGCTCTCGTCACTGTTTTCATTCTTTTTATATCTCCACTACTTAACTTTCCATCCTCCTCACTGGGCTGGATGAGAGTTGGTTCTGTTTTTATCTTCTTCTCCCTCTCCCTGTGGTGGTGGTAAAGGCGGAGTCGCCCCACTGCTTTCCCCCAGCGGGTCAGTTAAGGAGAAAATGAGGCAGAGGGGGACACTCTCAGTCTGTCACCATAAAATAACCATACCTTCCTACCTACCTGGCTGCCAACTGCTCGTAAATATACCGATAAACTGCCCTGCGGTCGAAGCACAAGTGTGTCTGTGTGACTGTACCTGTGAGAGAGAGAGAAAGACAGAGAGGGAGGGGAAGCATCGGACAGTATACATGTACCTGCTAGAGAAAAAAAGGGTGTTTCCAGAAAAGCAATAGGCCAAAAAGGGAGGGGAAATACACCAGCCCTCTTTGGTCGCACAAAATAAAGGCCCATACATCACACCTGGCAATTTCTTTGACACTTTGGGAATAATTTATAGCTGATAACAAAAATACTTTATTTTCAATAACAAGCCTCTGTGGTACTTATGAGGGACTGGCCCCCCAAAGTTAATTGAAAAGTGTCCTGGCTCTCATTTGCATAAGAAACACATTTAAAGGTGAAAAATTATAAATAAATACGCGGCCACCTGTGAAATATGGCTTTTGGCCTGCTGGTCATTTATAACTTTGCCTTTAATTACGTGACAGGCTTGGCTTCTGCAGCTGTAATGAGAGGCTGGAGTGATGGAGAGGAGGGTGTGAGAGACAGAGGGCTATAGGTCATTTAGTGTGTGAACAGACAAACATGAGAGCAGACACACACAGATGGACACACTCACACACACACACATCCACGCTCACACACACACGCTCACACACACAGATAACTACATGGATTTAAACTCACATATAAGTCAACATACATCCCCATGGTGATACACAGACATGGACTGGTGAGAAACAAAACAAAACAATATACACAGAAACAAACACAATCCCATTTTTTAAATGTATTTTCACAGTCCTATGTCCTGCACATTCTCAGTCACATGCTCGTACATTCAGACAATCAGCAGCATATTTAACTAACTTCTAAATGTGTTCTGGTTTTGTTGCTTCCTGGTGAGCTCGTCCAATCAAAGAGGAGAATGTGTGAGTCAGACTGGGACCTCTGTGATGTGAATGGGCAGCTGGTTCTGGATAGTGTGGCCTTTATTTAATCGAATTCCATGTGTGGATTATAGATTATTTTTGTTTATGCACATTGTGTATTCTCCTATATTTTTGTTATTATTTTTTCTATTATTATGATTGTTGTTGATGTGCTCTGTTACATGAAACATCTATTGCACTTCTATACTTCCTGGAAAAGGGATCCATCACTTTGACTCTCTCTGAGGTTTCTGCGTGTCTTTCCCATGTTTAGACTTTTTTTGGTAGTGTTTTGTCCCTTGATAGTCGAGGGTCAAGGACAGAGGATGTCTCACTTTGTACAGATTGTTAAACTCGATGAAGCAGATTGTGATTTGTGATTTTTATCTGATTCATTAGCTTGTATACGACATTTCACTGCTTCCTTGGCTGCTGCCACATTTTTCTCATGTATTGATTCACAAACTCTACATTTGAATTTTACTTGAAGAAAACAGATGTTATTCACATGTTCTGTATATGATGCATTTGTGGACACCAGTAAATGTCAGACCACAGACAACTGGAGATGCTCAATGACTTATTGTAAGTGAAAGTGTCACACAGCAGACAGGTTATATGACTAAAGTCAGAGAGCATCAGACAGATAGACAAAAGACTGTGGTGATGGTGGATGTGCTGCGTGTGGCATTTCTGTCTCAGTGTCTACATCCTCCATCCCCCCCCCCACACTCCCCCATCCCTTTTTATGCATACAGAAAACAGCTTGCATTGCCCTGCAGGTACTAACCCGAGCGCTGTGCCGCCACGCACCGCTTTCTTTTTCACCTTCACTCCTTCTCTGCGGTCACTTCCCGGTAGAGCCTGCATGTGCTGCAGCGGTGGCACTTCCTGAGGTGTTCTCTCTCTCTCTCTCTCTCTCTCTCCCTCTCCCTCTCTCTCTCTCCTCATCTCATTTTAACCCCCTTTCTCCATCTCTGAATAGCAGCGGAGAGGGAGGGAGGCATAAGCATGGCTTGGCCCAGCCCAGTTAGGCCTATTA
>NC_083638.1:17464130-17474130 GCF_963576545.1 Limanda limanda
TAATTCAAATAATTATTGACTTACTTATTTTTTAAACATTGTCATATGAAGTTTTCTTTTAGTTAACATACAGTATATGTTCACACACACACACACACACACACACACACACACACACACACACACACACACACTCACACACACACACACATCTACACATATATAATATGCACACACTCTTTCTCTCTTCCCCTCTGTCTCAATACACTCTGACTTTGTTGTGGGCGTAATAGTTCATAACGGTTACAACTAATGAATTGACCAGCCTCGGGGAGATATATATAAACCTATTAGCTTTAATAAAGTCTGAAGGTATAAAATGACTCTCTGAGGTATTTCACTATACACTTAGTACTCTCCCCAACCTAATAACACCAGCTTCTCTTCGAAAGTACATTGTCATGCTCTCTGATTGCATTCCGGGGGTCTGTCTGCGCAATTATTTTCAATTTAACCACTTAGAGGACAGTGGAGGGAGAGAGCGATAAAGAGAGAGAGAAAGGGTGGAAGGAAAGAGTGTGTGAGGGAGGTGTGTTGTCTCTATGTAACCTCAGAGTCAAGGAGGAAATGGAGAGAGATGGAGGCAGAGTGAGAGACGCAACGTGAAAAATAAAACATAGGCGGAGGAATGGTCAGAGGGTGGAGACAGGCAGATGAAGGGGAAAGTGGCGCGCCGGCGAGACGGAGACAAGGAGATATGTCTTCCCTCCAGTCGGCTGCAGTTGTGTGTGCGCGCTCATTTGGCCGCCTCCTAATCCCTGATTCAATTTCTGGCCTTTAAACATGACGAATTACTTTCCTGTCCTCACCTAATGCTTTTAACACATGCCTATAAGAGGCCTTAATCAGGTGAGATGGGCCCCAGTGAAACACACACACACACACACAAACACACACTCATGAGACACTCTCATGAAACACACACCTATGTACACGACATACACACGTCCAGTGTTGCAGACACAAATTCATAAACATAGAAAGTGTTGTTAATATACAAGAACACACACACACACATACACACACATACACACTTGAAATGCACATTAACTGATTAGCCTAGCCACAGTGCTAACCACCCCGGATAAGCCACCAGGTGGATAATGCGCTACTTTAGCGCCTTAATTACGCCATAATCTGTTCAGTGCCTCAACCCCCTGCACAGAAGGACACAGGAGAAGAAGAAGAAGAGAGAGAGAGAGAGAGAGCGGGAGAGAGAGAGAGAGAGAGAGAGAGAGAGAGAGAGAGAGAGAGAGAGAGAGAGAGAGAGAGAGAGAGAGAGAGAGAGAGAGAGAGAGAGAGAGAGAGAGAGAGAGAGAGAGAGAGAGAAGCCCGGAGGTATTCACGCTTCTTAACCTATACCTCCTTCCTCCTCATATCATCACATCTCATCTCAGAAACTCTCTGGTGTTCTTTTGTCTTTTCTTTTATTCTTTCTTTCCTTTCTTTCTTTTCTCTCCCAGATTACTGAATTCATCTCCCCCAGACACTTCTAACCAGTGTTGTCGCCGCACACACACACACAGACACACACACCACAGTGCTCAGAGTTGGTCTCGATCATCTCTCTCTCTCCTTATGTTTCATGTGTCTTGAAGCTCGCCCTCCCCTCCCCTCCCCCGGCTGTTCTGCCTCCATCCACCTCTCTCTCTCCTTTAGTTGCCGTGCGTCTCGGTATCTCAGGTCTCCCTGTTCCCTGTACCTGTCACCGCGTGCGGCCCTTTGACAAATCACGTGAAGGGCAGACTGAGTTTTGTAGGACGAGACAAAGCTTAAACATATGGCTGCCGTGTCCCCAGGTGCTCCACCGTGTGCTGTAGCAAGTCCCCGGGAGTCCTTATATATAACATTAGCTACCTGTCTGTCTATCGGGCAAGCTGCCTGTCTGTCTGTCCCTGTGTGTTTGTCTGTCCAGGTACTCTCTATGTTACAGATGCTATATTTAACTATGAGCGCTTCTTTGGGACTTTGCATCAGTCATCAACCTGTCAAAGTGCTACGTTCATCGATAAAAAATAAAAAAATTAATTGACTTACCACAACTAATCTGTCTTTGTGTGGAATAATTGATAAAAGCAGCACTTAAGCAGGATTCTTCTCGATCCTTTATAACCTCCGCCACAGAGGTGGTTCTCAACCCTGTCAGTTTGTTGGTTGGTTTGTTTGCAATCAAGATGGTGGAAGAATGTGATATAGGTCAGGAAAGAGACAGATACAATTTGGTGCGGATGGAACCAGGCATGTTTTTTACTTTTACTTTCCTTTCTTTAACATTTCAATAAAGGGAGGTTTTTTTTGACATTTTCACTTATTTCTCAGGGGATAATTCATGGATCTTATCATATTTAGGGGACTGATATTTCTGAGTGTGTCCAATTTGGTGCAGCTTGATTGAATATAAGGGGTCTGGCGGAGGTGTGCGCTCTATGGCATTCTAATCTCGTTTTTGTGGCTGACAGCTGAAAAACCAGCTTCACAGAATTATGCAATGTATGAAAGGACACTTTCATATTTCTTTGTTTATTGTAGAGATACACCCAAAACCACATGGCCATATTTTCATATATAACAGATTGATGCATTTAGGGAGTATTCTATTTTAAAAACAACATATGAGTCTCGCCAGTTTGAGTTGTCTTTAGCAATATAAGTAAATCATTTATCATATATAAAACATTTTTTCTTCAAATGACCCATGTGTCAACTCTGACACAATGATTCAGTTTTTTTATTTGATTCCTCAACTTTCCAAGATGTGACTAACGCACGAAATGTCAGGATCACACACATTTGACAGAATAATATTGTTTTTATCATTGCTTGCTACTGTTCCTGTTTAACTTTATATATATATATATACACACACACACACACACACACACACACACACACACACACACACACAAACACACACAAGCAAATCACATCAGTTATTCCTGCTAATGAAGATGAAGTGAGATATGAGTGTTTTCTCAACGGGCTCGATACCAATTAAGTGGCCCATTTAATGCCAATTAGCCACTGAACCTCAATTTGTGTCATGTTATTTATTCTTTTGAATATTATATTTCTTTCCACAATATGAGTTAACACAGGAGAGACACTGTCATGTTTTCACTCAACACACATCTACGAAGATGCTTCAGGCTGCGACACAAGCACTTATCAACACAATAGTCGTGTTTAACACAATCAGGTCACAGTGAGAGGTTTACCACAGTATACATTATGCAACACATGCTTTAAAGTTCCACTGATCAATATTGTTGTAATATAATGTAATTTTACAGTGACAATGGATCAAATTGTTATGCTGAAAAGAAAAAGTGTCGCTAGTAGAGACAAACCCAATTATCAGCCAACAGCTCAAATTCACTCAGAGCTGTGAAGTTTTGTTTTTCAAAATGTTGTTTCGAAAAATAAGGAATGTAGAATTCGCTGCAGTAGTGGTCAAAGCTGCTAGGTTTCTAACTTTTTAATGCTGTGAAACTTGTCATCATTTGAATTTGAGCTGTCACAGGCCAAGTTTACCACCAGCCATAAAGATATAGTTTGAAACTATTCTTCATTAAAATGTCTCAAAATTACTTGATCTACATTATAGATTTTGTTGACATGTGAACTTATATTACCTAAAATGTTTCCAACAATTTCCAAACCGAGAGAAATCCACAATTTTATTCAAAGTGTAGGGATGTTTCATTTTGGTCGCATTATTTTTGCGTCATATCCACTTTACCCATGGCTTTACCTGTCTCTGCTATAACCTAGAACCTGCTATATATACATCTATATATATACATATATATAACCTCTATTAACGTCATTGGATGTGAGTATATGTGTAGGAATCCCCTGTTTCCCTGAGCCCCCAAGGTCATAACAGCCAACAGCTGTGAGAAATATCTGAAGCTGACACAACCTGAATTTTTTTGTTCCTGAAACAGCTAGATAGATAGATAGATCGATAGATAGATAGATAGGTAGATAGATAGATAGATAGATAGATAGATAGATAGATAGATAGATAGATAGATAGATAGATAGATAGATAGATAGATAGATAGATAGATAGATAGATAGATAGATAGATAGATAGATAGATAGATAGATAGATAGATAGATAGATAGATAGATAGATAGATAGATAGATAGATAGATAGATAGATAGATAGATAGATAGATAGATAGATAGATAGATAGATAGATAGATAGATAGATAGATAGATAGATAGATAGATAGATAGATAGATAGATAGATAGATAGATAGATAGATAGATAGATAGATAGATAGATAGATAGATAGATAGATAGATAGATAGATAGATAGATAGATAGATAGATAGATAGATAGATAGATAGATAGATAGATAGATGGGGAACGGTGGGTAGTGAGTGAATGAATGAGAGAAGAGGGGAGAAAGACAGTGTTTGGGAATGTCCTACAAAGTTTTTGAAGTTGAACTTTTTCAAACTTTACGTGTATTTGCTGGCGCGCAGATTCTGGGCTTTGCTCGTCTCCAGAGCAATGGCCTCAGGGGCAAGAGACCCCCATGGGG
Source organism: Limanda limanda (assembly GCF_963576545.1). Lineage (NCBI taxonomy): Eukaryota > Metazoa > Chordata > Actinopteri > Pleuronectiformes > Pleuronectidae > Limanda > Limanda limanda. The sequence continues at coordinate 17,468,691 of NC_083638.1, forward strand.
GACAGATGTCAGGCAGGTGTGTACTGTGTGTGTGCGTGTGTGTGAGAGAGTGTGTGTGTGCATGTTTGTCAGTGAGTAATGGCGCTATCAACTGGCCTCCACGATCCATCATGCGCGTCCCTGGCCTACAGCACCTCTAGGGCTGCAGTACACACGCACACATGCACATTTAAATGACGAGCACACATTCATACGTTTGAATATACACAAAAATACACGCCCAAACGAGAATGAAAACAGTGAACAAACCAATCGGATGATGCGGCACCTCTCCCATGCAAACAAACACATAGTGAGCGGTACGGTCTCTCTCACTCATTAAATGTCCTTATTTACTTCTGAGTAAGTTTCACAATGGTTGTTTAAAGTTTGCGTTTTTGTGACCACACACACACAGCTGCTCCAAACAATTCATCTCCATCAGCAAAGGGCAAAACATTTTAAGACGTTCAACAGATTTTAATCAGTCATCCCAGACACTGCTACTAAAAAAATTTATTAAACATTAATCATGAAACCTGTTGTATTATTTGTAGTTAAAAAGACCTTTTCAAATTCTCAATATCATAAACTGTATCACCCTCAACTTAACACAGTTTGTGCGTTTTTTGTCTCTTTTGTTTCCCGTCTTTCCTTCTGTTTTTCTCTCTTTGTCCCCTCGGCTCATCCACCGACTTACTTCATGTAGCTGAAAATCTTTCCGAACAAATCGCTCTGTTCAGTTATTATCTCAACGGGGGAGGGTGGTATTATAATTAACAAAACAATAAAAGTTTATTAATGAACATTAAAATGCAAAATAGCAGGAAGAGAAGACGATGGCTGCTATCAATCAAAAAGGAAGTGACTCCCCCGGTTTTTTGAGTCTTAATTAGCCGTCCCCTCATTAATGGGATGAGTGTGTTTGTGTGTGTGGGTGCAGGGGAGGTTACAAAAGGACTTTAATTGATCAGTGGCCCCTAAATGGGCTATCAGCAAGTCGGACAGAGAAAAAATGTAATTTATAGAAGGGTGTCAGTTTTATTTCCACACCCAACTAATTATGAAAGGCAATGAGTGCAGATTGTACTTGGTTGAAGGCCTCGTCCAATCAGCTAACTGCAGCGGGATCAACACAATACCCAACGCAAGTAACCACAGCAGCAATGGAGATAAAAGTTAGATAGAGTCATTACTATGTTAGCCAAAATCATTCAATCCAGAGGTATGAGAATGCATACATTAACTAGGGTATGTAATCTTGTGTTATTGCAGTTACTTCTCTGCACAACCCAGATGGTGGCAAGAAAAGGGAAATGGCCGATACCGTATTTTAGTCTTAATGGGATCTCACATGTGAATCTATAACAGAATAAAACTCTCTCTCTCTCTACAATAAAGTTGGATCAAATGAATCTATTGCAGGTTGATCACAGCTCTATAACGTCATAGTGAAAGCGAAGGTGCCATTACGCCCCAAAAAATGAGCAACACTTGAGAGCTAGTTCAGGAAGTCAACTCAGTGTCATGTGACCTGCCTCACTCCACATATACAGTCCTCGATCATACAAACCCTCCCAATGTGACCCTCTATTGTGGCAAAGATTTCCCATCTTCCTTTGCCTGTCCGTGCCACTGCTGCCCTCCACCTCCCCAGCATCCACATGTAGCCTCCGACAGCGGAGTTAAAGATATATCACTCCTCATTATATGGGTGTGGTCATATCTTGGGAAGTGATGAAGTAGGAGCAGAGACACCAAACTTCAACTATGTTCTGCTGCTGCGATAAACATTTCAAACCTGAGCTGTCTGACTAGACTGATGCTCTTGATGGATGGCTTAATGGCACTGGAAGGCCCACAGCAAACCTTTCTTAGGTTTAACTGTGAGCCCACTTCTTACAAATCCACTGTCTGACCTAGAGAGGCTCTTGTCATCAAGATATTTGTTCGAAACTCTTCTAACTCGGTTAAATGATTGACAGAGTCATCCTGTCTGTTTGTCAGCGAGCCAATTTGACTTGAAATTTGTTGGAAAGGTGGAAATGGGCAGAGAAGGAGCCCATTACAGTTTGAAGCTGATTCGATTAGGGGCAGGGATCCAGGATTTTTTGTTTCCATTTCTTTAACATTGCGAGATGGAACTTTTTTCAAACTTAATTCATTTCTCAAGAAATAAACTTTATTAATAGATCTTTCAGAAATGTGAAGAGAGCTGATATCTATGGACAGGTGATTTGGTGCAGATCCAGATGTCTCTGGTCTCAATACATACAATATGGTAATAATGGCCATGGAGTTATGTGCTCTCCGAGTACCCTTAGTGTTTTCATTGCTGATTGTTTGTTAACAGGATAACTGATATACTACTGAACTGATTTCCATGATATTTTGTGGACTGGTGGGACAAGACCCAAGGAAGCCCCTATTGAAGTTTGGAGTGGATCCAGATAAATAGGCATCAGCCTTGGCCGAGGTATGTGCTCTCCAAGCGCCGTCAAGTATTTGATTCACAGCAGTCAATGAAAAGGAGCTTGAGCGAGCGAGTGTGGTGACATGACTCAAGAGTTGTGACCAAGTTCAGAATATAACTAAACCGTTCTACACTTTAAACCAGTGAGCCACAGTCTGCCCTGATAAAGCTAAATTTAACAGTATACTTTGAACCTATTAGAAGCTGCCTCCCTACTTCCTCCTATAACCCACCCCTCTCTCTCTCTCTCTCTCACACACACACACACACACACACACACACACACACACACACACACACACACACACATACACAAATTCATACATCACTACACCAACACAGACACACCTGAACAAATGTAAAACCCAGCTCGATTTAAAATAGTTTGCATGACCCCGTGCCCCCTCTCAGGGAGGAACTGAGAGAGTTCAAATCGTGGCCTAAATGCGCCCCGCTCCGCTTCGCTCCCTCCGCCCTGTGTTCTCAGAAAGTAGAGCGCATAGCTACCGCACACACATATAAGCTCCAACACGCACTCGTGCTCTGCTTTCAGAACAGACGGTCTGTTTCAGAGTTAATTCCCCTGCTTCTATCAGGCACGCATACACTCTCTCACACACACACACACACACACACACACACACACACACACACACACACACACACACACACACACACACACACACACACACATACACACACACACACACATACACACACACACATACACACACACACACACACACACACACCACTGTAACTGTTCCTTTGCTTTGGGTCAACCTACATTTCCTCTCTGTGAGACCCAGTCACTGTACTGGTAGTTCACAAAGCGTAAAATCTGATATAGAAAAAATATCAAGGAAGCAAGGCAATATATAAGAACACTTAACTCTACAGACAATTGAAACTATTATATATTATATATCCCTCAAACTAACAACCAATATTACTGAAATTCTCCTGTATATAATTGTTTGGTGGATATAGTTTAGTCTTGATTCCCCCACAGTTCAAACTGAAAAAAAAAAGACAGGAAGGCAGCTCACATTAAAAACAAAAATGCAGATGACTAAGACATCATGAAAATAAATTCATTAAAAAATCTGCCCACCCTTCTTAAAGCCATTTTAGTTTTTTAAGCTGTAGATCTACGCTAACCATAGACTGTATATGATGATGGATGTAAAGCGGTTCGATTGCCACCCAATGGCCGGCTGCAGTAAAGGTCATAAATCCCACCTACTCCCTGTTAACCAATGGGACACGGGCCAAGGGCATGTATCTGTGCGCCTCGCTCCAGTGGCTCCTTAGCTGCTACTGCACAGACTCTGTCTCCACATGCACAAGATCACAGTGCTCATGACTTTTTAGGTTAATTGCTGGATAATAGGGGGAAGTGGGGAAGAGTCGATTATAGAGAAATGTTGCCGGGTGCTGCAACTTCAAACTATTTCAGATTTTCTCTTTTTGCCATTTGATCAAGCATGGCAGAATTTACTCCTGCATTTAAGGCACTGAGTGACTTCTCACTATTTTAACTTTACTACAGAGAAAATAGTTTTACCACTGAGAGCAATGACAGACATATCAGACGTTTCCTGAGCCTCCCGACAGCTCTCTCCTGTTTCCAGGAGAGAAAAAACAAAATGCTGGTTCTAACTAACGTTCTTCAAAAATAAAAAAAAATAAAAAGAACTAGAATCACTTGAGGCGTAAAATGTTCCAGACCTCACAATGTCACAACTGTCTAGACACAAAGCTTTAGTTTAGATCGCCTGACTACGTTTGAGACCTGGCAAACTTAAATTTATCAAATCTGCCTGCAAAAGCAACATTTCATTCTCTACTAAAACACACAACACACAAATACACACAGATGATCCCTAATAGTGTAAGCCTATAAGAAGGATGCAGACTGATGAGGGAGAGTAATTTTGAAAACACCTTCCTTATGTTTCTTGATTCAAACTAAGAGTTACATAAGATACATTAAAATATATAAAGACATGTCAGTGTGTGTGTGTGTGTGTGTGTGTGTGTGTGTGTGTGTGTGTGTGTGTGTGTGTGTGTGTGTGTGTGTGTGTGTGTGTGTGTGTGTGTGTGTGCGTGCGTGCAGTGGGGAGGGGAGGGGGGGAGGTCTCGCTAGAGAGATGGAGAGAGATTTGAATTGGCCCAGTGGAGTCGCAGCCACTCGCCGGCTCTATTCTATTTTTGCCTTTTTTTTCTCTGGTCAGACCCACAGGCCTTTCCCACAGAGCTGCCACAGTAAATGCTGCACCACCTCCTCTATACGTGTGGCTGAGCCTGTGCATGCATGCGTGTACATTTGTGTGTGTGCGCACGACTTTGACCTGTCCTTGAGAAGATGTGGCTTTTACTGAAACTGCCGGGAGAGCAGGAGAAAGAAAGAAAGAAAGAAAGAAAGAAAGAAAGAAAGAAAGAAAGAAAGAAAGAAAGAAAGAAAGAAAGAAAGAAAGAAAGAAAGAAAGAAAGAAAGAAAGAAAGAAAGAACTATCACAGCAGTAACAGTTCCTCCTTTTCAAAACATGTAACTGCATCATGCACAAGTGGACAAAGGAAACACACCACAAGTGTTTATGTCGGTGGCCTCACACTCAGCAGAAGAAAATATATTCTCAGAGATCTTTCAGCCGATGGGAGTCACTTGTTTCACTCAGATTACAGGATAAGTGAACATCTTTACAATAAATGATTAAATATTAAAGTTAATTCCATATCTGCTCAGACAATTAAATCACTTGCAGCTTTCCTGTTAGAAAATGTCAGTCACCTCTTTGGAAAAATAAATGCTTTCATTCATTTAGCAATAAAGTGGTAACCCACTGCAACGTCACCCATCTCTCCCAAGCCACATTTTCAGATATTACCTCCACTTCCTGTCATCAGTGAAGAGTTAATAAGAGCCTGACGTGTAATATGTCCCTGTCTCGTTTCACTGCTGCGCTCTGCTTGACTACAGGGTAA